>NC_057813.1:309750657-309757799 GCF_018294505.1 Triticum aestivum | reverse complement strand
CCGCCGTCGTCGCCCTCCAACACCGCCCGGCGCCGGCTGGGTGCGCCATGCCGGAGCCGGCCGCCGCCCCTCGCCGGCAAGCCGCCCCGCGCCGTCCCACGCCAGGAACCAGCCGGATCCGGTGAGATCCGGCCCGGATCCATCCGCCCCGGCCTCCCCGACGTCTTCCCCAAGCTCCGGCCACCTCCTCTCCATCTCCGGTGAGTTCTTCCTCGACTCCGGTGGGATTCCGGCGAGATCCACGGAAGGTTGACTTTTCCCCTCCGAAAATTCTGCCGACCTGAAATATTTTGACATTAGCATGCCATGTTCGTTGCATCATATCTCTGCATCCGTACCTCCGTTTCGTGCGTGTAATATGTCAAATTGTTCGTCTCAACGAGTACTTCATATCATTCCATTGCATCATGTTCATTTGAGTTCATCTTGATGCCTGAATCATTGTTGCAAGAGTGCTTCATGATGTTAATCTGCTAAAACTGTTATAACATGCTCTTTTGTCATTTTTGCCATGATTGATGTGTGCATCCTATGAGGCTAATGTCTACATGTGTTTTGATCTATGCTATGTCTTCTATACAGAGGTGCTTACCATGTATTTTTGTGATCAATGTGGTGACTAGCACAAGCATGTAAACTAGGCTTCGTGATATTGCTGATTTCAGTCCCTGTTCTGCTGTAATTTTGATGCCATGTAAACTTGATGCTACAGAAAGATCCATGCATATTTTGAGATACTTCAGTAAGGATGCTTTGAACATATGGTTGTTCTCTATCCATTCATGCCCCTGGGTGCAATTATGGAGTAGTCTAGCATGTCTTTTTCGTGCTCTACTTTTGCTTCAAAATGTTTCCTGGCAGATTGTTTGCATGTTATTCAATTTTGCCAAGGTTGTTGTAGTTGATCCTTGCATGCTATGAACTTGTTCTTGCCTTGGTTAGCTTCATAAACATGTCTTCTTGCTGATGTTATGCTTATCTTGTCATGCAATGTCTTGTGGTGAGTGAATCGAGCTTGTTAAGTAGGGTACTTGCTGTTACTGTTTCGCTAGGCTGAATCTGTTATTTCGTGATGCTATATAAACATGTTGCTACTAGTCATTCTATACATAATCTGGAGATGTTCACTAAATATGTTTTGTTCTACATGTCATTCTCTATCTATCCATGCCCCTGGTTGCATTTATAGCTTGCTGTAGCTTGTTCATATCTTGCTTCAAAGTTGCTTGATAATGTTGCTGTCAGCCTGTTAACATTAAGTTCAGTTGTTGCCATGATTGTTGCTAGTGTTCCATGCACCCTATGACCTTGCTATTTCCATGCTTAGCTTCACAAACATGCCTTCTTACTGTTGGTTGCCTTGCCATGCCATGTATTGCTCTGTGGTGAGTGGTTCAAGCTCACAAACATGCCTTCATAATTCTGTTTCTGCCATGTTTGAATCTGTAATATAACTTGCTATGTTTACATGGGTGCCATCATTTCTTCTAATCCTTTTTGGCTCATGGTCAGTAAGGGAATCTTGTTCTATGAAATTAGTAGACTCATTCCATGCCTTTGTTTTCCATGATAAGTTCCTGTAACATGTTGTTTGATAGCTCTAAACATTGCAACCTGATGTTATTTTCTGCAAAGTCTGAACTGTTATTGTTTGCAATCTTTCCATGTGTGTTTGAGCATGTTCTAGTGATTTCTGGAGATAGCTCAGTGTTCATGTTTTGTTATGCTTTACATGTACATCATGCCCATGCCTTTTGTTATTATGTTGAAGTCCTGTAGCATATTGTTTTGATGCTTGCAATATGCCTAGTTGCTGTTTTGGACAGATTGTTGCTATAACTTGTATAGTGTTTGTGTGTTGAACCGTTGCTCCGTTTTGAGTGTGCTATATATGAAACTTGATTGATTTTGCATGTAGTTTCATATTATCATGTTGCTTACTTGTTTTGAGGTGTTTTCTTGATGTTTATATGCATTTTGTATCAATGCCATGTTTAACTTGTTTTGCTCATATCTTCTAGGCCGTAGCTCCGAAGTAAATGAACTTTATATTTAACTTGACTAGAATCTCGTGTAGATTATCTTGGTGTATCTTAACTTGATGTTTAACAAGTTGAACATAAGGTTTATTCAGATCTGGACCAATTTCGAAATATGCATATGAGGACTTACCGGAATTGTTATATGTTGTTCCCGGCCTCATTTAAACTTGCCTTGATGTGTTGCTCTTGTTTGCATCATTGCTTGCCATGAGTAGCCTCATCTAGATTTGTCATGCATCATGCTTGTTATGCATCATGTCTTGTATATGTGTGGTGTGTTTACTATGTTGTGTGCTTCTTTTTGTTAGTTCCTGTTTCGTTGCGATCATGAGGATTCGTTCGTCTACGCTTGGTTCGTCTTCGTGGCTTCATCTTCTTCATGGACTTGTTCTTCTTCCTTGCGGGATTTCAGGCAAGATGACCGCTACCCTGGATCTCACTACTATCATTTCTATGCTAGTTGCTTCGTTCTATCGCTATGCTGCGTTACCTATCTTTTGCTCATCAAGCCATCCCAAATTGCCATGAACCTCTAACCTTTGACACCCTTCCTATGCAAACCTTTGTTTGGCTATGTTACCGCTTTTGCTCATCCCCTCTTATAGCGTTGCTAGTTGCAGGTGAAGTTGAAGATTTCTCCATGGTGGACAGGATTTATGCTGGGATATCACAATATCTCTTATATTATTAATGCATGTATATACTTGGTAAAGGGTGGAAGACTCGGCCTTTTTCCTGGTGTTTTGTTCCACTCTTGCCGCCCTAGTTTCCGTCATACCGGTGTTATGTTCCCGGATTTTGCGTTCCTTACATGGTCGGGTGATTTATGGGACCCCCTTGATAGTTCGCTTTGAATAAAACTCCTCCAGCAAGGCCCAACCTTGGTTTTACCATTTGCCTCACCTAGCCCTTTTTCCCTTCGGAGTCGCGCTCTCGAGGGTCATCTTTATTTTACCCCCCGGGTCAGTGCTTGTCTAAGTGTTGGTCCAAACTGAGCGATGTCCGGCGCCCCCTGGGCAACCAGGGTCTATGCCAACCCGACGTCTTGCTCATCCGGTGTGCCCTGAGAACGAGATATGTGCAGCACCTATCGGGATTTGTCGGCACAGCGGGAGGTTTTGCTGGTCTTGTTTTACCATTGCCGAAATGTCCTGTAACCGGGATTCCGAGTCTGATCGGGTCTTCCTGGGAGAAGGTATATCGTTCGTTGATCGCGGGAGCTTATCATGGGCTAAGTTGGGACACCCCTGCAGGGTATAATCTTTCAAAAGCCGTGCCTGCGGTTATAGGCAGATGGGAATTTGTTAATGTCCGGTTGTAGATAACTTGACACCAGATCCGAATTAAAACGCATCAACCGTGTGTGTAGCCGTGATGGTCTCTTTTCGGCGGAGTCCGGGAAGTGAACACGGTTTTGGGTTATGTTTGACGTAAGTAGGAGTTCAGGATCACTTCTTGATCATTGCTAGTTTCACGACCGTTCCATTTGCTCTCTTCTCGCTCTTATTTGCGTATGTTAGCCACCATATATGCTTAGTCGCTGCTGCAACCTCACCACTTTACGCCTTCCTTTCCCTTTAAGCTTTGCTAGTCTTGATACCCATGGGTCCTCGTGGCTCACAGATTACTACAACAACAGTTGCAGGTACAGGTTATGCGATGTTCATGACGCAAGAGCGATGTTTGCTTGTTTGGAGTTCTTCTTCTGCTTCTTTTTAAATCAGGGATAGGTTCCAGGTCGGCAGCCTGGGCTAGCAGGGTGGATGTCATTTGAGTTTCTGTTTGTGTGTCATCCGTAGTACGGATGTTGATCTTGTGTATGATGTATTGATGTTGTTTTCGTGTGGCATTGTATGGCTTATGTATGTATCCCCATCTATTATGTAATGTTGATGTAATGATATCCACCTTGCAAAAGCGTTTCAATATGCGGGTCTATCCTTGGTGGGACCTTCGAGTTCCTTTTGGATAGGGTCGCATATTGGGCGTGACAAGTTGGTATCAGAGCCTCAACCGACCCTAGAAGCCCCCTTGATTGATCGTGTAGTTTGGCCGATGTTGAGTCTAGAAGAAAACTTTTTTCTGAGTCTAGTTATATCGGAGAGTAGGAATTCTTTTTACTCCTCAGCCCCTTCGTCGCTCTGGTCAGGAATCTTGACGTAGGTGTTCTGAACTACTCCTCTTCCCCTTCAAATTTTTCTTTAGGATCACGCAGTTGGTTTTTCGATCGTTGGTTCTCAGCTCTTTTCATCCGGTGCATTTCTCGTCAAGTTGACTCGAGCCTTTTCATCTTTGAGTTCAATCCTCAGTTGTCTTCTTTTCGCACCCGCCCACCCTTTTCTTCTCGAAGCCGGAGTCCGTAATCGAGTATCCATCCTACTCGTGCAAAGTTTTGCCTTCTTTCCTCAATGATTTCAATCGGTGTTTTCTCTTCAAGATATTGGTCGATTTCCCCTTCCAAGTTGCCTTTGTTTTCCCGCCCTCCCACCCTCTTCTTCCCGGAGCCTGAGTCTGTTTCGACCATATATTCCATTTGTGCGGAACCTCTTCAGTCTTCCCTCAATTATCTCAACCGATGAATTCTCGTCTCGGTGGACATTCTTCATCTCTTTTCTTCTCCGGTGGACTCAATTCAAGTTTTTCGAGTTGATCACATTCTTTACCTTGGATCAAGTGTTTTCCCTGCTCGTTCGTCTTTCGCCAGTTTATCCTTCCGGAGTGTTCAAGACATCTTAGGAGATTCATCTGTTTTCCAATTAATTCGAGGTTGTCACCTCAGTCAAATATTTCAATCATTCCAGTGCATCATCTGCCTCTTCAACATCCCTTTTCAATGGTGTTTCTTTTAGTGGGCCCTAACCCACAGGTCTTTTCCCAGAATCTTACCTGACTCCTCTAATTCCCCCGGAGTTATTCTCAATTCTTTTCAAGTGTGACGTAAGAATGGATCCCATCAGTCACATGCCTTCTCCAAGTTCACTTTCTCATTCTTTTCATTGTTGGCTCAACACCTTCGCTTTTCATCCTCCCAGAGTATCTCAGTTATTTTGGTGGTGTTTCTCGTCGTCATTTGAAGATCGAAGAAGAGTTCCTCTTAAATCTTGTCTATTCTCACGAAGTTTCATGGTTCTAGTTTCATGCTATCGTCTCGAATTATTTCATTCGTCAGATATTCTTTTCTTACCCATCCGGAGTATGTCAGAAGTTGATTTATGTTTCTTTTAACTGGAGGCCATCATCCCAGAAGAATTCTTCGTCCTCACATTTCAACTACCGTTATCCATTTATCACGGTGCTTTGTTCAAGTGTTCTTTAATCAGCTCATGATCTCTTTGTTCTTTTGCATATAAATCCCCTCTAGCATATTTGTTCTTCTAATTCTTCCCGGTGATTCAGTCCCTTTCATCAGTCATTTTCATTTCTTACGGTGGTTCGTTCAAGATTTTTTTCTTTGATTAACATTTCAACCCATTCGTTTCTTTCCAATCCTATCGGTGGTTCATGAAGACTTTCTCAAGTTTTGTGCTATCCCTTCTCAAATCCTTTTCAAGAAGAATAAGTAATATGCAACAATCCATTTCTTATCATCAATTTAATTTGATGAAGGATAAGCATACAATAAATCTTATTCTTGTTTCATCCAAGTGATTAATCCCTTCCTTCGGAGTTTGTTCGTGATGAATAAATTCTAGTTCAAGTGCTTTCATATTTTCTTTCCCGGAGTTCAATGTTTCCTCGGCCATTTTGTCGGAACCTCCATCTAAATCATCGCAAGGCTCAACTTATTCTTTCATCCTCCATTCTATCTCGTCATCCTTTTGTTACCGGAGTTCTTCACGGTGGCTCGTCATGATTTAATTCATTCTTTCAAGAGTTCATCAAGATTCTTATCGAAGGAGCTCAAGTATCTTTCCTTCTTGATTTTCGAAGTGCAATTAATTCTCCGTATTTCTTTTGAAGTGGAGTTTTGCATTCCTTTGTTCTTCTCAGCTATTCAATCATTTCCGTTTGCGGCTGGCTATCACCTCATAATTTCTGAGATGTTATCCATAAGTCCACGACAAGCTTATTATTTCATTGTTGATTTTCTCAATAACTCCGTTCAATCCTTCCTTCTAAGTTCTTTCCATTCAATTCTCTTTCAATTCTTTCCGGAGATTTTGTGTCATGTCCTCATCA
Source organism: Triticum aestivum (assembly GCF_018294505.1). NCBI lineage: Eukaryota > Viridiplantae > Streptophyta > Magnoliopsida > Poales > Poaceae > Triticum > Triticum aestivum. Next base: position 309,751,578 of record NC_057813.1, on the reverse strand, counting down.
AGTGTCATTCCATCTTCTGAAGTTCATGTTCTATTCTTTCCATGTTTAGCCGGAGTGCTGCCTAAATCCTTTCACTCTTATTCGTTTCTTATCTCGTTCTAACCGGAGTTGTTCCATAGTCTATCTGATTCCATGAGTTTTTGATTCTCATCATTCTCGTCGTTCCTCTCTTCTTCTCGAGTGCTCTCGATTCTATGCTTCTTCTCTTGAGTTCTTGTTTCACCTCATCCATTTTCCCTTCCGTCACGGTCCTAAGATCTCAGGACGAGATCTCTTGCTAGTGGAGGAGTGTTGTAACGCCCTGGATTCGATGCGCCAGGTGTCCGCCAGTTATTTGCTGTCGTTGCCATGTCATGTTCTTGTGTGTTGCATTTTGCCATGTCATCATGTGCATTTCATTTTGCATACGTGTTCGTCTCATGTATCCGAGCTTTTTCCCCGTTGTCCATTTTGCAATCCGACGCTCCTATGCCCTCCGGCGTTCCCCTTTTGTCTCTTGTTGTGAGTGGGTGTTAAACTTTCTCGGAATGGCCCGAGGTTTGCCAAGCGGCCTTGGTATAGCACCGGTAGACCGCCTGTCAAGTTTCGTTCCATTTGGAGGTCGTTTGATACTCCAACCATTAACCGGGTAACCTCAAAACCCCCCTTCTCTTTGCAGCCCAACACCCCTTCCAAACTGGCCCAAAACCCATCTAACTCCCCTCCATGCTCTCGGTCGTTCGATCACGATCGTGTGGGCGAAAACCGCTCCTTATTTGGACTCTCCTAGCTCCCTCTACCTATATATTAGTTCCCGTCCCCCAAAAACGCACACGAAACCCTAGCTTTCGTCCTCCTCCCGCCGCCGGACATGTCCATTTCGGCCGGACATGTCCGCGCCGCCGCCCCCGCCGAATCGGAGCGCGCCACATGGCACCTCCG
>NC_057813.1:309747209-309750175 GCF_018294505.1 Triticum aestivum | reverse complement strand
CTCTGCCCGGCCGACGCCTTTGCCGGCCTCGCCCCGCGGCCAAGCCGGAGCCGGCCGCCACCCCTTGCCGGCAAGCCGCCCCGCGCCGTCCCACGCCAGGAACCAGCCGGATCCGGTGAGATCCGACCCGGATCCATCCGCCCCGGCCTCCCCGACGTCTTCCCCGAGCTCCGGCCACCTCCTCTCCATCTCCGGCGAGTTCTTCCTTGACTCCGGTGGGATTCCGGCGAGATCCACCGAAGGTTGACTTTTCCCCTCCGAAAATTCTGCCAAGTCCTGAAATATTTTGACATTATCATGCCATGTTCGTTGCATCATATCTCTGCATGCGGATGTCCGTTTCGTGCGTGTAATATGTCAAATTGTTCGTATCAACGAGTACTTCATATCATTCCATTGCATCATGTTCATTTGAGTTCATCTTGATGCCTGAATCATCGTTGCAAGAGTGCTTCATGATGTTAATCTGTTAAAACTGTTATAACATGCTCTTTTGTCATTTTTGCCATGATTGATGTGTGCATCCTATGAGGTTGATGTCTACATGTGTTTTGATCTATGCTATGTCTTCTATACATAGGTGCTTACCATGTATTTTTGTGATCAATGTGGTGACTAGCACAAGCATGTAAACTAGGCTTCATGATATTGTTGATTTTAGTCCCTATTCTGCTGTAATTTTGATGCCATGTAAACTTGATGCTACAGAGAGATCCATGCATATTTTGAGATACTTCAGTAAGGATGTTTTGAACATATGGTTGTTCTCTATCCATTCATGCCCCTGGGTGCAATTATGGAGTAGTCTAGCATGTCTTTTTCGTACTCTACTTTTGCTTCAAAATGTTTCCTGGCAGATTGTTTGCATGTTATTCAATTTTGCCAAGGTTGTTGTAGTTGATCCTTGCATGCTATGAACTTGTTCTTGCCTTGGTTAGCTTCATAAACATGTCTTCTTGCTGATGCTATGCTTATCTTGTCATGCAATGTCTTGTGGTGAGTGAATCGAGCTTGTTAAGTAGGGTACTTGCTGTTACTGTTTCGCTAGGCTGAATCTGTTATTTTGTGATGCTATATAAACATGTCGCTACTAGTCATTCTATATATAATCTGGAGATGTTCACTAAATATGTTTTGTTCTACATGTCATGCTCTATCCATCCATGCCCCTGGTTGCATTTATGGCTTGCTATAGCTTGTTGATATCTTGCTTCAAATTTGCTTGATAATGTTGCTGTCAGCCTGTTAACATTAAGTTCAGTTGTTGCCATGATTGTTGCTAGTGTTCCATGCACCCTATGACCTTGCTATTGCCATGATTAGCTTCACAAACATGCCTTCTTACTGTTGGTTGCGTTGCCATGCCATGTATTGCTCTGTGGTGAGTGGTTCAAGCTCACAAACATGCCTTCATAATTCTGTTTCTGCCATGTTTGAATCTGTAATATAACTTGCTATGTTTACATGGGTGCCATCATTTCTTCTGATCCTTTTTGGCTCATGGTCAGTAAGGGACTCTTGTTCTATGCAATTAGTAGATTCATGACATGCCTTTGTTTGCCATGATAATTTCCTGTAACATGTTGTTTGATAGCTCTAAACATTGCAACCTGATGTTATTTTCTGCAAAGTCTGAACTGTTATTGTTTGCAATCTTTCCATGTGTGTTTGAGCATGTTCTAGTGATTTCGGGAGATAGCTCAGTGTTCATGTTTTGTTATGCTTTACCTGTACATCATGTCCATGCCTTTTGTTATTATGTTGAGGTCCTGTAGCATATTGTTTTGATGCTTTCAATATGCCTAGTTGCTGTTTTGGACAGATTGTTGCTATAACTTGTATAGTGTTTGTGTGTTGAACCGTTGCTCCGTTTTGAGTGTGCTATATATGAAACTTGATTGATTTTGCATGTAGTTTCATATTATCATGTTGCTTCCTTGTTTTGAGGTGTTTGCTTGATGTTTGTATGCATTTTGTATCAATGCCATGTTTAACTTGTTTTGCTCATATCTTCTAGGCCGTAGCTCCGAACTAAATGAACTTTATATGTAACTTGACTAGAATCTCATGTAGATCATCTTAGTGTATCTTAACTTGCTGTTTAACAACTTGAACAAAAGGTTTATTCAGATCTGGACCAATTTCGAAATATGCATATGAGGACTTACCGGAATTGTTATATGTTGTTCCCGGCCTCATTTAAACTTGCCTTGATGTGTTGCTCTTGTTTGCATCATCTCTTGCCATGAGTAGCCTCATCTAGATTTGTCATGCATCATGCTTGTTGTGCATCATGTCTTGTATATGTGTGGTGTGTTTACTATGTTGTGTGCTTCTTCTTGTTAGTTCCTGTTTCGTTGCGATCGTGAGGATTCGTTCGTCTACGCTTGGTTCGTCTTCGTGGCTTCATCTTCTTCATGGACTCGTTCTTCTTCCTTGCGGAATTTCAGGCAAGATGACCGCTACCCTGGATCTCACTACTATCATTGCTATGCTAGTTGCTTCGTTCTATCGCTATGCTGCGTTACCTATCTTTTGCTCATCAAGCCATCCCAAATTGCCATGAACCTCTAACCTTTTACACCCTTCCTATGCAAACCGTTGTTTGGCTATGTTAACGCTTTTGCTCAGCCCCTCTTATAGCTTTGCTAGTTGCAGGTGAAGTTGAAGATTTCTCCATGGTGGACATGATTTATGTTGGGATATCACAATATCTCTTATATTATTAATGCATCTATATACTTTGTAAAGGGTGGAAGACTCGGCCTTTTGCCTGGTGTTTTGTTCCACTCTTGCCACCCTAGTTTCCGTCATACCGGTGTTATGTTCCCGGATTTTGCGTTCCTTACGCGGTCGGGTGATTTATGGGACCCCCTTGACAGTTCGCTTTGAATAAAACTCCTCCAGCAAGGCCCAACCTTGGTTTTACTATTTGCCTCACCTAGCCCTTTTTCCCTTGGGAGTCG
>NC_057813.1:309745223-309746945 GCF_018294505.1 Triticum aestivum | reverse complement strand
GTCCAAACTGAGCGATGTCCGGCGCCCCCTGGGCAACCAGGGTCTATGCCAACCCGACGTCTTGCTCATCCGGTGTGCCCTGAGAACGAGATATGTGCAGCTCCTATCGGGATTTGTCGGCATAGCGGGAGGTTTTGCTGGTCTTGTTTTACCATTGTCGAAATGTCTTGTAAACCGGGATTCCGAGTCTGATCGGGTCTTCCTGGGAGAAGGTATATCCTTCGTTGATCACGAGAGCTTATCATGGGCTAAGTTGGGACACCTCTACAGGGTATAATCTTTCGAAAGCCGTGCCTACGGTTATAGGCAGATGGGAATTTGTTAATGTCCGGTTGTAGATAACTTGACACCAGATCCGAATTAAAACGCATCAACCGCATGTGTAGCCGTGATGGTCTGTTTTCGGCGGAGTCTGGGAAGTGAACATGGTTTTTGGTTATGTTTGACGTAAGTAGGAGTTCAGGATCACTTCTTGATCATTGCTAGTTTCACGACCGTTCCATTTGCTCTCTTCTCGCTCTTATTTGCCTATGTTAGCCACCATATATGCTTAGTTGCTGTTGCAACCTCACCACTTTACCCCTTCCTTTCCCTTTAAGCTTTGCTAGTCTTGATACCCATGGTAATGGGATTGCTGAGTCCTCGTGGCTCACAGATTACTACAACAACAGTTGCAGGTACAGGTTATGCGATGTTCATGACGCGAGAGCGATGTTTGCTTGTTTGGAGTTCTTCTTCTGCTTCTTTTTCGATCAGGGATAGGTTCCAGGTCGGCAGCCTGGGCTAGTAGGGTGGATGTCGTTTGAGTTTCTGTTTGTGTGTCATCCGTAGTACAGATGTTGATCTTGTGTATGATGTATTGATGTTGTATTCGTGTGGCATTGTATGGCTTATGTATGTATCCCCATCTATTATGTAATGTTGATGTAATGATATCCACCTTGCAAAAGCGTTTCAATATGCGGGTCTATCCTTGGTGGGACCTTCGAGTTCCTTTTGGATAGGGTCGCATATTGGGCGTGACAGTCACCCATCCTCTCACTACTCCAGCCTGAGCACGCTTAACATCCGGGTTCTATTCTCCCTCGTTTCCAAGTCTGCACTTGTTGTTTTCGTGACAATAGTAAGATGTCAATCCTATTAACCTCAGGAATTTCCTTGAGCATGAAGTCACACATTTCACTATTTGAGTTTGAAACTATTGTTCTAAAAAATTAGTAACACTAATATTTCTTGAATAATTAGTTTGACCACAGTTTGATCACAGTTTGACCATAGTTTGGCCATAGTTTGTCTAGATTTGACAAAAATTCAAAAAAACTAAAATAATTATTTAGTAACACTAATATTCTAGAATAATTAGTTTGACCATTGTTTGACCACAGTTTGACCACACAGTTTGAAATTTTTTTGATTTTTTCCACTCTAGATCTTAAAAGCCCCGTAACTTTTTTCTGTTAGGTTTTTGAGGATTTTGAAAATGTTTAAAGGGGTTCCCCCCGTTAAATTTGGATGTAACTTTTCGAGTATATAATTTTTCATATAAAAAACTTTTTCATCCGAGTTAGTATGCAAAAGTTATGCCCATTTTTACAAATTCTCGAGAGATTTTGCAAATAAAGTCAAAATTCATATTTGTAAATTTTCCCAACAACTAGACCACATATCACATGGGAAACTTATTTTCTTTTATTTTTTTGACATTTCATCATTTTCTTTTAT
>NC_057813.1:309737436-309745019 GCF_018294505.1 Triticum aestivum | reverse complement strand
AAATGGGACCTTTAGTAGTAGCGCGGTTTTTTACCCCCTCGCTACTACAATGGCACCACTTAGTAGTAGCGAGGGCTAAAAACCAACGCTACTGCTATCAAACTTAGTAGTAGCGAGGTTTTAAAAACCCGCGCTACTACTATGGCATGTCCCGGGGGGCACGGTAAAGACCTCTTAGTAGTAGCGAGGGTTAAAAACCCGCGCTACTGCTATCAACTTAGTAGTAGCGAGGTTTAAAAACCTGCGCTACTGGTAAGTAGCAGTAGCGAGTGTTTTTAACCCTCGCTACTAGTAACTTTTTGTGTATAGGCTTTTCCCTAGTAGTGATTAAAGAAGAACGGAAGAGGAACATGGTAAAGAAGAGCAAGCAGATTTTTTATAATAAAATGTTGGTTGCGCAGTGCCCACACATGATGAATCAGAGTGCATTAAGAATGCAACTCCCAGCTGTCTCTCGACCATTTCAGGCGGTTGGATGAAGATCCTCTGTCTCCTAACCCTTCTTCTTCCTTGTCCGTGATTCTTCCCATACAGAACACTGCACTGGCTACCGGCCGGACCACCGGCCCCCACCGCCTGTGTTCCTCCGCCACCCCCACCCCCACCCCCACCCCAACCCCAACCCGCTTCGAGTTTTCTTCGTTCGGCGAGGCCCCACAACCACCCGAGCCCCTTCTTTCGCACCGGCGAACTCCGGCGAGCTCTGAAAAATCGACTGACCCAATTTTGAAATTTAGTCTACTGTGATTTAACTAGTGTGGAATATAAAAGGGGAAAACCATAAGCATTGGGAGTATAGTGTTGAGCGTGCCATGGCGGATCTGAAGGTGCAAACTGGGCAAAGGCAATTTCGCAACCAAGACAAGAAATCAGAGTAAAGCAGTGGCGATCTATTTTCTTGCTGCGATAAATAAGTTGAGCAGATACGAAAGAGTACCACCTCTCGTGTGGCGCCGTGTACGCATCTACTGAGAATTTGACGGTGCCGTGGTAGTGATGGTTGTCGGCAGCGTGGAAGAAGATCTAGGAGGGTAGACGGTGGCGGTGGGGCGCGGTGGACGAGACGGTCATAGGAGCGGCGCCGGCAAGGTGGACGACAGCGGGGATGAAGCGAGAGTACGGGATGCAAGGATCCCGGTCCGAAGCCGTGGATGAGAGATGTCGATCTCTTGTAATGGACGGCGGCGTCGGGGTATCAACTCCGGCATGGTGGAGGAGGACGGCGGTGGATGGGGTGGCGACGGAGGAGGGTGGGGTGGAGAGGGAGTTTTGGCACCCACGAAGTACGAATGGGGAAAAGGGAGGTAGAGAGGACGGGGGGAACCATGTATTCAGGGCGCGCTTGTCTCAAATGCAAGGAAATTTACAAACATTGCCCCGTTTCAAATTTCTACTACATCACAGCAATATTAGTCAGTTGGGGATAGGACGGTAATCTCGCATACACCGAATATTTACCGACGAGAGTTTGTTTTTGGCGCCCACCATGTATGAATATGAATCAGGGAGGGAGTCGATTTCGGCCGAGGACACACTGAGTTTTGGCACCCACCATGTATGAATCCGGGTGAGAGGCGGTCACATCATGTTTGGGTGAAATTATAAACCTACCCCTATTGAAACCTATAGAAATCCAGCAGATAGGCTTTGCGTGGCAGGGATAGACAGTAGTAATTTCCATCTCGCAGATTTTGGTTTCGGGCGGTTACTGCGACTTTCCCCGCTTCATTCAAATTTTGCAGAGTGCATGTTTACCGTGCCAACTCAATTCGAATCCCGTTTGTATTCTATTGTTTTTCGGGCGGGGTCCATTTTCAATTGGAATTATATTCTATATACATCATTTCTTATATATACTTTAAAAAACACAACAAAGAATTCTGCTCCTTTATATGTATAATATGATTTGCAAATACAACGATCTCAAAATCTTAAGGTTGAATTCAAAAAAATTGAACCAAATTATGTTTTACTAAAATGTATAGATTAGTAATATCTACATATTAAATAACATAGATGTGCGTGAATTCATATGAGTATGCATGTTTGATAGATCAATTTTGGTTCGAGTATGGATTAAATGTATCATCATCTCGAATTCAAATATTTGAATCCCTTTTTTGTTCACTCATTTCATGCCCATCTCTCTCGCATGCATGCACCTTCGGGTAGCTATCACTCTCTTTTCTCCAGCTCACCCGCACGCTCACTTCATGTTTCTCCTATCCTCGCAAACATGGACTCTCGACGTCTCCCTTGAGAAGTGTCACACTCTCCCTATCATTATAATTACACGGTTTTCAATATCTCTCATGTCTCTACTGTTCTCTGGTATCACTCGGTACCTAGGCTTTCTTTTTCACCGCCACACACACAGTCTCCACTCGTCTTTCACTTTGTCTTTCTCTCTATGCGATTCTCTCTCACACCCTATATGTCTCTACATATGACTCATACCACTAAAATTACTCTCTCTCTCTCTCTCTCATGTAGACACAACATTTGTTGCGGTCTCCTTTTCGTCTCCATCCTAGACTGACATTATTCATTTGCTTACCGATCAGACAACCCCGACTACCGTCTCCTCTCTCTCTCTCACACACAGACACACACACACAACTCCTTCTTACACTCCCCTTCCCGACTACCGTCTCTCTCTCACACACACAAAACTCTCGCTTTTGCACCCCGACTCGTATTTCTCTCACAAAAATTTATTGACTAGCTAGCCTCTTGATAGGTTTATACACCCGCACACTCGTGCTTTCACTATCGCATACATGTATCTCTCCCACTCCGTGTATCTATATAGACTTTTCTTCCCTTCTTGAGACACGCCATCTCGATCGTGCACACACACACTATCGCCTCATTTTAAGTTGATACCTATCGCACACACACTCCTTGTGTCGTTGTCACACATGCACTCCGTCCTCCTCCTCTCTCCCTCTCTCTCTCACACACATGGGCTTTTTGCAACAACTAGAAAGATGCCCATGCATTGCACGGAACATCAAGATGCATTTCTATGAGTAGTTTATCTTGTGGGGGAAAAGGATGAACGAGGGAAGGCCTTATTTGCAAATGTGGAGAGAGGTGTGGGTATCTTTTTGCAAAATTGCCACAGTTTCCTTCCTATCCGTCAGATATAGATCGGATGGCCTATATTACAGGATGGCAGGCACACGATCATCACCGACAATGCTTTTTATAAGAGTAGGGATAAAATATAGAGTTGGTGATGATGGTGGGCCTGCCATCCTGCAATGTAGGTCGTTTGATTTATATCTGACGGATAGGAAGGAAAATATGGCAATTTACCCGCACTCTTCACCACATTTGCAGATAAGGGCTTCCCTCGTTCATCCTTTTCTCCCACAAGATCTTGATGTTCCGTGCAACGCACGGGCATCTTGCTAGTAAGAGTACAAATTAGACATATACCACTTCTCGAATCTTGAAACCAACAACATTCCTCCCTTATCTCATCGAAACTGCCAAAGGAATATATTTTGAGTGAAACATAACATATTTTTAGTGATATACGTATGTCAAAACTAGACTTCTTTTTCTATCAAATCGGTGAATATGTATTAATCTACTTTGATCATGTGGCGACGCATTGGCACATTGCTAGTAGTTATTATAATTTTTTGGACACCAGACAAACGGTGGAGTACATATACGAAGAGAAGAGGTGCACGCACACAGTCGGCCTCTTGCTGTCTCGCACACATCAGTGTTACGTAAAGGCGACGTTAACAAATAAACCCTAAAACCTAGGTGCACGATTGCTGCATTCGCGGGTACTGGGTACGTGGCGGAGCACCTTTGTAGGAATAGTCAGCTCGCGTGATAATTTGATCCGTAGGAGTTGATGGTCGGGACCACAGGTGAACGACTTGGAGCGCGGTGGCTCACCAGTTGCCCCAGATCGAGTTGCCACATTTAAATGGCGCATTATAAGTAGTAAGTAGTTTTTAGAACGATTGGTATGGAGCAAAAATGGAATTCATAGTACTACGTACCTCCTTGGCGTATGGTTGTATGGGTTTATGTTGCGAGATGTTGAACCTGGTAGTTCTAGGGAAAATACTATGGTTTAGATTTAGATGCTGGTTTTCAGTAATGAAAATCGGAAGGGGAAACTCTTCTTTGATTAAAAAAACTACTACCTCCATTCTGGTTTACTAGTCCCCATCGTACTTTGGGTCAAAGTTTGTCCATGAATTTTACTTGTAAAATGTGAATGGAAAAGGAGATTTTGTTATACCCAAACAAAAAAGGACTGGAGGGAGTGATTGCTCTGACACGGACGCGACCTCTCATAGCACAGGCATTGAACCGGCGCGCCGGCCGACAGCCGCACTTGCTACAGGCCTGGCTGAGCTTCGCGCTGGTGGGCTTCAATGAGGCGTCTCATGGAGGCTATCCTCTGGCCCTCCGCAAGGAGAGCAAGGCGGCGTGCCTCCAGCGTCTCGGTTTCAGCGTCCGCCGGGATGGGGGCGGACAGATCGTGCAGCGTTGCCTGCAGCACGTCGTGGGCGTTATCATCGGAGGTGACGCCGTGGCTGATGACTAGCACCTCGGTGACGGTGCTGGCGCCACTGTCGGCTCGAGGAAGAGGGTCGTCGAAGATGATCATGTTTGTGGGGAAGGCGTCGAGCGACGCCGTGTCGGAGTCGACAAGCATCGGGTCGGTGGAGCCAACCGACTCCAAGTCTGCGGTAGGCTCGCTGGAGACGTGGAGTTGGTTGAGGAGGCTGACGAGGCGGCTCTCGGGGCAGCCTGTGCCCACATCGGATGCGGGCTCGTCGGAGATGCGAACCTCGCCAAGAAGATCGGCGAGGCAGATCGCTGCGCAGGCGTCGTCGACGCTTTGCAGCACGTCGGGGCAAGCGCCATCGGGTGTGCCGGGCTGGCTACGCTCGCTGGGGAGGAAAAGGGTTCCCGTCCAAAGCAGGTCTTCGGACGACGGTGCACCTGGCCCCATGGTGGGCGCCAAATGTCAGGTGGTAGGTGTGACATATGCCAATGGATGGCTTATCATTGTGGGAGCCAGTAAGACATCGCCGGTGCCTGGAAACGGGATGAGGCGAAGACATGCACGCCGGCGGATCTTACCCAGGTTGGGGGCTCTCCATGGAGATAATACCCCTACTCCTGCTTTGCGGGTTCTCCGCATGATCACTAGATCGATAAGAAGCTATAAGAGGCTCCTTGAGCTGTTCGGTGGGAGGAGGAAGAAGGGCAAGGCTAGCTCTCTTATCTCCCTATGGTAGTGTCTAAAACTCTATGAGATCAACCCTTTGCATGGGTGCCCCTGGGGGTTTATATAGGCCTACCCCCAGGGGGTACAATGGTAATCCGACTGGGCGCGGGCCCTAGCCATCATTGTCTATGGCCGTCGGCTTCTCCGCCAGCCGCTGGGGTCCGCTGGCTGCCGGCTCATTGGTCGACAGGCCGGCCCCACCACTTGGGGTTCTTGTCGGGGGCTAGTTACTATTGCCTCACCCCTGATGACGAGGGCTTTGTCGAGGTAAGCATGGCTACAGTGCCGCCGCCTTGCGGGCTCTCACTATAGCCTTACCTCGTCTTGTCTCCTTAATGGTGCGCACGCCCCGAGGAGGGGAGCAAGCCGGCCATAGGTAGCCGGCCATGCCTCAGGCCGGCTGGGGGAGGCCAGGCCGCCTTTAGGCGTCTGTATGACCGAAGGGGCCCGCCGCCTACGGGCCAAACTGGCAGCCCGTCGTGGAGGGCGTCATGATCAACATGGCAACAGTGCCACGCCGGATGGGTGTTGGCTGTCCCGTACGGCGTACTGCAGCCATGCTTGCTCCAGGATTTGGGGGTGGCAGGGTCCACTGTTGCCACGCCCCGTCCCATCATCGTTATGGGGGTGCAGACTTTTAGGGCACGGCCCTTGCTGCTTGCCAGGGGCCGGCCTTTTGGAGTCGATCTTCTTGGGCTGGCTTCTTGGATACGGCCCCTTTATGGCCGGCTTCTTGGAGTCGGCCCCATCGTGGCTTCCTCCAAGAGAGTTTAGGGCCGGGCCGCCTTCCGATAGTCGGCTTGTGAGGTAGCCGGCCGGAGGAAGGTGGCCCCGCGTCTTAGGTGCTTTAGGGCTCGATCGGCCTGTTGTTTTTTCAAGGGGCCAAAGGGAGCCGGCTAGGCTACCCGTGGTCATTTACTCCGACACCTGGCGCCACCAAAGATGTCGTGGTTGAACACGATCACCTATGGTTCCATCAGCCCCTTGTGGTTCAGCAGGGGGGAAATCACGTAGCACAAAGAGTGGAAGCCGTGGAGCAGCACAACAAATGGTGACCCAGGTTCAGGTTGCCTTGGTGGATTGATGGGAGGACCGTGGTGGAAACGCAGCGCTCAAGCCCGGCAGGGTCGCCTCGGGGAGAGCGGCTACACTCGTATGAGTGTACAAGGGTGCGAATCCTTTTCTAGGTTGCCATGGTCCTCCATTTATAGGCTAAGGGGCTGCCATAGTGGAAAATAGTCATTATCTACTGATTAGATAGCCAACAGTGCTATCATACCTAACTCTGGCAGTTAGGACAAAGAGCATTAAATGCACTGCTAGGTGTCACACTGAGGATGCAGCTCGGCAAGCTTGCTGCGCCGCTTAATCATCTTCCACCTGTCTATATAACACGCCTCTACACGGGTGTCATATAAGGGGAATCTCCCTTCCAAATGCCCGCCACGTGCCAATTGACAGCCACTTAATCACTTGGGGGCTCAACACCACACTGATAAGTGACTTGCATCATTGTGCAGTGGAGCGGTAGAGTCTTGGCAGGGAGATTCGCCCTCAGCGGCCCCGGCAAGCCTATCGGGGAAATCTTGGGACTTGTCCTTGGTGATGTCTCGACCTGACCGGGCTCACCTGCCCGGTAAGGGAGGTCTTTTCTTAGCGACATCTTGTCCCTTGGCCTGTCTTGGTCTTCTTGATCCGCCCTTTGATTCATCAAAGAGCTATCTCTCTGGCTTGGTCTCGACTTGGGAGCTTTGTGCTGCTGGGGTGGAGGCCTACTATCCATGCACAAGTCAGGGGAAAACATACACACATGTTTGTGTACCCTGACAGAGGGGCGTGCGAGGTTGAGGGGGTGTAGATGGCAGAACTTGGAGGTAGGGGGTGGCTCACCGGAGGCGATAACGACGATGAACTAAGGCGGCGACCATGAGATTGGAACTAAGGAGGCGAGGGCTATGGTGTGTATTGGGGTAGGGTTTTAGGGGGGTTCAGGAGAGGAGAGCGAGGGCTATTTATAGGGCACGTTTTCTTGGGCAGGAGGGAGAGTTGTCTAGGGTTTAGGCGAGGGCGTGGACACGACCGGCGTCGGGCGAGCGAGATATGCGGGCGGGGGTTGCGGGAGGCGGGAGAAGGGGTGGGGTCCGCGGGTAAGTGGGAGAGGGAGAGGTGAGGCATGTCGGGCGACTGAGGCCTAGCGGGCAGGGTAGGGCTTGCCATTGTGGTTGGTGGCCGGCTTGGCCGCGACTGCCTATTGGGCCGGTTGGCTTCGCTGGCGCTTGGGGTTTTCCTTTTTTTTGAATTTCTACGGAGG